>NC_085945.1:0-15000 GCF_963556715.1 Cydia fagiglandana
GAAGAGAGGCCTATAGGTCAGCAGTGGGCGACTGAAAGCGAAAATGATGATGATGATGATTACCATATAATTACCTATTCTATTCTATTCTATTCAATAATAATATTTAAGTAATTTTATTTTGTACTTAACCATGACAAAATATGATCTTACACTAAATTTGACAAAAACTGTCAAATTTGACAGTTTGACAGATCATGTCAATATACACTGGGACACTGTAACATGTCCCTTTGTACCAAATATTCCCATACGAAACCCAAAAACTCGCCCAAAAATACATGAGCACAGCGATCACTGGGGCTGCAAGTGCGTTGCCGGCCCTTAAGATGAGAAATGCAGTCTACAAAAAATTACCCAACATTGACATTTAGTACTAAACTATGACAAAATATAATACTCTACACTAAATTTGACAAAAAAAAACAAATTTGACAGTTTGACAGATTATGTCAATATACATTATGCCATGTCACTTTGTACTAAATATTACCATACACATAAATGCATGTATATAAGTGGCGTACACGAAGAGAGGCCTATACTCAGCAGTGGGCGACTGAAAGCGAAAATGATGATGATGATGATGATGATGATGATGATGATGGTGATTACCATATAAATCATGACCCGAACTTACTAACCCGAAATTACAAAAAAAAAAATTAATCTATGTAAAACGGTCAAGTGCGAGTCGGATTTCAATATTTCCATACAAAAAGTCATCAGCCCCTGATGGAGCTAATAGCAAAGTTTTTTCGTAAATTCGTACCTTCAGAACGATATATCTCGAAAACGGTAAGAGATAAAGCAAAATGGACTTCAGTTTTGAGCTGTCGCTAGTACGAAGTACTAGCGATTAATGCATTTCCGTATACATAGACCTTTTTTGGGACCGATTTGGACAAAAAAAAAATCAAAAAATGAAAAATAAAAATTTGACCCGGGTCTAAAATCTTTATTTTTAGAGCTAGAGAGATGAAAAAAAAACCGTTTCTGTAAAATTTTAATATCTTTTGTTCAACCCCAAATCCAATCATATAGTCTTGTAACTTTAATTTAAAAAAAATAAAAACTGAAAAATTTGTATGGGAGGTCCCAGAAGGGGGGGGATTTCCACCCCTAAAGGGGGGTTCAGATTTTAGATCTCCTTAAGAAACCCTTATATACCGAGTTTGAACCAAATCTACCGAAGGACGTACCCTTAACCTAACCTAACCTAACCTAACCTAACCTAACCTAACCTAACCTAACCTAACCTAACCTAACCTAACCTAACCTAACCTAACCTAACCTAACCTAACCTAACCTAACCTAACCTAACCTAACCTAACCTAACCTAACCTAACCTAACCTAACCTAACCTAACCTAACCTAACCTAACCTAACCTAACCTAACCTAACCTAACCTAACCTAACCTAACCTAACCTAACCTAACCTAACCTAACCTAACCTAACCTAACCTAACCTAACCTAACCTAACCTAACCTAACCTAACCTAACCTAACCTAACCTAACCTAACCTAACCTAACCTAACCTAACCTAACCTAACCTAACCTAACCTAACCTAACCTAACCTAACCTAACCTAACCTAACCTAACCTAACCTAACCTAACCTAACCTAACCTAACCTAACCTAACCTAACCTAACCTAACCTAACCTAACCTAACCTAACCTAACCTAACCTAACCTAACCTAACCTAACCTAACCTAACCTAACCTAACCTAACCTAACCTAACCTAACCTAACCTAACCTAACCTAACCTAACCTAACCTAACCTAACCTAACCTAACCTAACCTAACCTAACCTAACCTAACCTAACCTAACCTAACCTAACCTAACCTAACCTAACCTAACCTAACCTAACCTAACCTAACCTAACCTAACCTAACCTAACCTAACCTAACCTAACCTAACCTAACCTAACCTAACCTAACCTAACCTAACCTAACCTAACCTAACCTAACCTAACCTAACCTAACCTAACCTAACCTAACCTAACCTAACCTAACCTAACCTAACCTAACCTAACCTAACCTAACCTAACCTAACCTAACCTAACCTAACCTAACCTAACCTAACCTAACCTAACCTAACCTAACCTAACCTAACCTAACCTAACCTAACCTAACCTAACCTAACCTAACCTAACCTAACCTAACCTAACCTAACCTAACCTAACCTAACCTAACCTAACCTAACCTAACCTAACCTAACCTAACCTAACCTAACCTAACCTAACCTAACCTAACCTAACCTAACCTAACCTAACCTAACCTAACCTAACCTAACCTAACCTAACCTAACCTAACCTAACCTAACCTAACCTAACCTAACCTAACCTAACCTAACCTAACCTAACCTAACCTAACCTAACCTAACCTAACCTAACCTAACCTAACCTAACCTAACCTAACCTAACCTAACCTAACCTAACCTAACCTAACCTAACCTAACCTAACCTAACCTAACCTAACCTAACCTAACCTAACCTAACCTAACCTAACCTAACCTAACCTAACCTAACCTAACCTAACCTAACCTAACCTAACCTAACCTAACCTAACCTAACCTAACCTAACCTAACCTAACCTAACCTAACCTAACCTAACCTAACCTAACCTAACCTAACCTAACCTAACCTAACCTAACCTAACCTAACCTAACCTAACCTAACCTAACCTAACCTAACCTAACCTAACCTAACCTAACCTAACCTAACCTAACCTAACCTAACCTAACCTAACCTAACCTAACCTAACCTAACCTAACCTAACCTAACCTAACCTAACCTAACCTAACCTAACCTAACCTAACCTAACCTAACCTAACCTAACCTAACCTAACCTAACCTAACCTAACCTAACCTAACCTAACCTAACCTAACCTAACCTAACCTAACCTAACCTAACCTAACCTAACCTAACCTAACCTAACCTAACCTAACCTAACCTAACCTAACCTAACCTAACCTAACCTAACCTAACCTAACCTAACCTAACCTAACCTAACCTAACCTAACCTAACCTAACCTAACCTAACCTAACCTAACCTAACCTAACCTAACCTAACCTAACCTAACCTAACCTAACCTAACCTAACCTAACCTAACCTAACCTAACCTAACCTAACCTAACCTAACCTAACCTAACCTAACCTAACCTAACCTAACCTAACCTAACCTAACCTAACCTAACCTAACCTAACCTAACCTAACCTAACCTAACCTAACCTAACCTAACCTAACCTAACCTAACCTAACCTAACCTAACCTAACCTAACCTAACCTAACCTAACCTAACCTAACCTAACCTAACCTAACCTAACCTAACCTAACCTAACCTAACCTAACCTAACCTAACCTAACCTAACCTAACCTAACCTAACCTAACCTAACCTAACCTAACCTAACCTAACCTAACCTAACCTAACCTAACCTAACCTAACCTAACCTAACCTAACCTAACCTAACCTAACCTAACCTAACCTAACCTAACCTAACCTAACCTAACCTAACCTAACCTAACCTAACCTAACCTAACCTAACCTAACCTAACCTAACCTAACCTAACCTAACCTAACCTAACCTAACCTAACCTAACCTAACCTAACCTAACCTAACCTAACCTAACCTAACCTAACCTAACCTAACCTAACCTAACCTAACCTAACCTAACCTAACCTAACCTAACCTAACCTAACCTAACCTAACCTAACCTAACCTAACCTAACCTAACCTAACCTAACCTAACCTAACCTAACCTAACCTAACCTAACCTAACCTAACCTAACCTAACCTAACCTAACCTAACCTAACCTAACCTAACCTAACCTAACCTAACCTAACCTAACCTAACCTAACCTAACCTAACCTAACCTAACCTAACCTAACCTAACCTAACCTAACCTAACCTAACCTAACCTAACCTAACCTAACCTAACCTAACCTAACCTAACCTAACCTAACCTAACCTAACCTAACCTAACCTAACCTAACCTAACCTAACCTAACCTAACCTAACCTAACCTAACCTAACCTAACCTAACCTAACCTAACCTAACCTAACCTAACCTAACCTAACCTAACCTAACCTAACCTAACCTAACCTAACCTAACCTAACCTAACCTAACCTAACCTAACCTAACCTAACCTAACCTAACCTAACCTAACCTAACCTAACCTAACCTAACCTAACCTAACCTAACCTAACCTAACCTAACCTAACCTAACCTAACCTAACCTAACCTAACCTAACCTAACCTAACCTAACCTAACCTAACCTAACCTAACCTAACCTAACCTAACCTAACCTAACCTAACCTAACCTAACCTAACCTAACCTAACCTAACCTAACCTAACCTAACCTAACCTAACCTAACCTAACCTAACCTAACCTAACCTAACCTAACCTAACCTAACCTAACCTAACCTAACCTAACCTAACCTAACCTAACCTAACCTAACCTAACCTAACCTAACCTAACCTAACCTAACCTAACCTAACCTAACCTAACCTAACCTAACCTAACCTAACCTAACCTAACCTAACCTAACCTAACCTAACCTAACCTAACCTAACCTAACCTAACCTAACCTAACCTAACCTAACCTAACCTAACCTAACCTAACCTAACCTAACCTAACCTAACCTAACCTAACCTAACCTAACCTAACCTAACCTAACCTAACCTAACCTAACCTAACCTAACCTAACCTAACCTAACCTAACCTAACCTAACCTAACCTAACCTAACCTAACCTAACCTAACCTAACCTAACCTAACCTAACCTAACCTAACCTAACCTAACCTAACCTAACCTAACCTAACCTAACCTAACCTAACCTAACCTAACCTAACCTAACCTAACCTAACCTAACCTAACCTAACCTAACCTAACCTAACCTAACCTAACCTAACCTAACCTAACCTAACCTAACCTAACCTAACCTAACCTAACCTAACCTAACCTAACCTAACCTAACCTAACCTAACCTAACCTAACCTAACCTAACCTAACCTAACCTAACCTAACCTAACCTAACCTAACCTAACCTAACCTAACCTAACCTAACCTAACCTAACCTAACCTAACCTAACCTAACCTAACCTAACCTAACCTAACCTAACCTAACCTAACCTAACCTAACCTAACCTAACCTAACCTAACCTAACCTAACCTAACCTAACCTAACCTAACCTAACCTAACCTAACCTAACCTAACCTAACCTAACCTAACCTAACCTAACCTAACCTAACCTAACCTAACCTAACCTAACCTAACCTAACCTAACCTAACCTAACCTAACCTAACCTAACCTAACCTAACCTAACCTAACCTAACCTAACCTAACCTAACCTAACCTAACCTAACCTAACCTAACCTAACCTAACCTAACCTAACCTAACCTAACCTAACCTAACCTAACCTAACCTAACCTAACCTAACCTAACCTAACCTAACCTAACCTAACCTAACCTAACCTAACCTAACCTAACCTAACCTAACCTAACCTAACCTAACCTAACCTAACCTAACCTAACCTAACCTAACCTAACCTAACCTAACCTAACCTAACCTAACCTAACCTAACCTAACCTAACCTAACCTAACCTAACCTAACCTAACCTAACCTAACCTAACCTAACCTAACCTAACCTAACCTAACCTAACCTAACCTAACCTAACCTAACCTAACCTAACCTAACCTAACCTAACCTAACCTAACCTAACCTAACCTAACCTAACCTAACCTAACCTAACCTAACCTAACCTAACCTAACCTAACCTAACCTAACCTAACCTAACCTAACCTAACCTAACCTAACCTAACCTAACCTAACCTAACCTAACCTAACCTAACCTAACCTAACCTAACCTAACCTAACCTAACCTAACCTAACCTAACCTAACCTAACCTAACCTAACCTAACCTAACCTAACCTAACCTAACCTAACCTAACCTAACCTAACCTAACCTAACCTAACCTAACCTAACCTAACCTAACCTAACCTAACCTAACCTAACCTAACCTAACCTAACCTAACCTAACCTAACCTAACCTAACCTAACCTAACCTAACCTAACCTAACCTAACCTAACCTAACCTAACCTAACCTAACCTAACCTAACCTAACCTAACCTAACCTAACCTAACCTAACCTAACCTAACCTAACCTAACCTAACCTAACCTAACCTAACCTAACCTAACCTAACCTAACCTAACCTAACCTAACCTAACCTAACCTAACCTAACCTAACCTAACCTAACCTAACCTAACCTAACCTAACCTAACCTAACCTAACCTAACCTAACCTAACCTAACCTAACCTAACCTAACCTAACCTAACCTAACCTAACCTAACCTAACCTAACCTAACCTAACCTAACCTAACCTAACCTAACCTAACCTAACCTAACCTAACCTAACCTAACCTAACCTAACCTAACCTAACCTAACCTAACCTAACCTAACCTAACCTAACCTAACCTAACCTAACCTAACCTAACCTAACCTAACCTAACCTAACCTAACCTAACCTAACCTAACCTAACCTAACCTAACCTAACCTAACCTAACCTAACCTAACCTAACCTAACCTAACCTAACCTAACCTAACCTAACCTAACCTAACCTAACCTAACCTAACCTAACCTAACCTAACCTAACCTAACCTAACCTAACCTAACCTAACCTAACCTAACCTAACCTAACCTAACCTAACCTAACCTAACCTAACCTAACCTAACCTAACCTAACCTAACCTAACCTAACCTAACCTAACCTAACCTAACCTAACCTAACCTAACCTAACCTAACCTAACCTAACCTAACCTAACCTAACCTAACCTAACCTAACCTAACCTAACCTAACCTAACCTAACCTAACCTAACCTAACCTAACCTAACCTAACCTAACCTAACCTAACCTAACCTAACCTAACCTAACCTAACCTAACCTAACCTAACCTAACCTAACCTAACCTAACCTAACCTAACCTAACCTAACCTAACCTAACCTAACCTAACCTAACCTAACCTAACCTAACCTAACCTAACCTAACCTAACCTAACCTAACCTAACCTAACCTAACCTAACCTAACCTAACCTAACCTAACCTAACCTAACCTAACCTAACCTAACCTAACCTAACCTAACCTAACCTAACCTAACCTAACCTAACCTAACCTAACCTAACCTAACCTAACCTAACCTAACCTAACCTAACCTAACCTAACCTAACCTAACCTAACCTAACCTAACCTAACCTAACCTAACCTAACCTAACCTAACCTAACCTAACCTAACCTAACCTAACCTAACCTAACCTAACCTAACCTAACCTAACCTAACCTAACCTAACCTAACCTAACCTAACCTAACCTAACCTAACCTAACCTAACCTAACCTAACCTAACCTAACCTAACCTAACCTAACCTAACCTAACCTAACCTAACCTAACCTAACCTAACCTAACCTAACCTAACCTAACCTAACCTAACCTAACCTAACCTAACCTAACCTAACCTAACCTAACCTAACCTAACCTAACCTAACCTAACCTAACCTAACCTAACCTAACCTAACCTAACCTAACCTAACCTAACCTAACCTAACCTAACCTAACCTAACCTAACCTAACCTAACCTAACCTAACCTAACCTAACCTAACCTAACCTAACCTAACCTAACCTAACCTAACCTAACCTAACCTAACCTAACCTAACCTAACCTAACCTAACCTAACCTAACCTAACCTAACCTAACCTAACCTAACCTAACCTAACCTAACCTAACCTAACCTAACCTAACCTAACCTAACCTAACCTAACCTAACCTAACCTAACCTAACCTAACCTAACCTAACCTAACCTAACCTAACCTAACCTAACCTAACCTAACCTAACCTAACCTAACCTAACCTAACCTAACCTAACCTAACCTAACCTAACCTAACCTAACCTAACCTAACCTAACCTAACCTAACCTAACCTAACCTAACCTAACCTAACCTAACCTAACCTAACCTAACCTAACCTAACCTAACCTAACCTAACCTAACCTAACCTAACCTAACCTAACCTAACCTAACCTAACCTAACCTAACCTAACCTAACCTAACCTAACCTAACCTAACCTAACCTAACCTAACCTAACCTAACCTAACCTAACCTAACCTAACCTAACCTAACCTAACCTAACCTAACCTAACCTAACCTAACCTAACCTAACCTAACCTAACCTAACCTAACCTAACCTAACCTAACCTAACCTAACCTAACCTAACCTAACCTAACCTAACCTAACCTAACCTAACCTAACCTAACCTAACCTAACCTAACCTAACCTAACCTAACCTAACCTAACCTAACCTAACCTAACCTAACCTAACCTAACCTAACCTAACCTAACCTAACCTAACCTAACCTAACCTAACCTAACCTAACCTAACCTAACCTAACCTAACCTAACCTAACCTAACCTAACCTAACCTAACCTAACCTAACCTAACCTAACCTAACCTAACCTAACCTAACCTAACCTAACCTAACCTAACCTAACCTAACCTAACCTAACCTAACCTAACCTAACCTAACCTAACCTAACCTAACCTAACCTAACCTAACCTAACCTAACCTAACCTAACCTAACCTAACCTAACCTAACCTAACCTAACCTAACCTAACCTAACCTAACCTAACCTAACCTAACCTAACCTAACCTAACCTAACCTAACCTAACCTAACCTAACCTAACCTAACCTAACCTAACCTAACCTAACCTAACCTAACCTAACCTAACCTAACCTAACCTAACCTAACCTAACCTAACCTAACCTAACCTAACCTAACCTAACCTAACCTAACCTAACCTAACCTAACCTAACCTAACCTAACCTAACCTAACCTAACCTAACCTAACCTAACCTAACCTAACCTAACCTAACCTAACCTAACCTAACCTAACCTAACCTAACCTAACCTAACCTAACCTAACCTAACCTAACCTAACCTAACCTAACCTAACCTAACCTAACCTAACCTAACCTAACCTAACCTAACCTAACCTAACCTAACCTAACCTAACCTAACCTAACCTAACCTAACCTAACCTAACCTAACCTAACCTAACCTAACCTAACCTAACCTAACCTAACCTAACCTAACCTAACCTAACCTAACCTAACCTAACCTAACCTAACCTAACCTAACCTAACCTAACCTAACCTAACCTAACCTAACCTAACCTAACCTAACCTAACCTAACCTAACCTAACCTAACCTAACCTAACCTAACCTAACCTAACCTAACCTAACCTAACCTAACCTAACCTAACCTAACCTAACCTAACCTAACCTAACCTAACCTAACCTAACCTAACCTAACCTAACCTAACCTAACCTAACCTAACCTAACCTAACCTAACCTAACCTAACCTAACCTAACCTAACCTAACCTAACCTAACCTAACCTAACCTAACCTAACCTAACCTAACCTAACCTAACCTAACCTAACCTAACCTAACCTAACCTAACCTAACCTAACCTAACCTAACCTAACCTAACCTAACCTAACCTAACCTAACCTAACCTAACCTAACCTAACCTAACCTAACCTAACCTAACCTAACCTAACCTAACCTAACCTAACCTAACCTAACCTAACCTAACCTAACCTAACCTAACCTAACCTAACCTAACCTAACCTAACCTAACCTAACCTAACCTAACCTAACCTAACCTAACCTAACCTAACCTAACCTAACCTAACCTAACCTAACCTAACCTAACCTAACCTAACCTAACCTAACCTAACCTAACCTAACCTAACCTAACCTAACCTAACCTAACCTAACCTAACCTAACCTAACCTAACCTAACCTAACCTAACCTAACCTAACCTAACCTAACCTAACCTAACCTAACCTAACCTAACCTAACCTAACCTAACCTAACCTAACCTAACCTAACCTAACCTAACCTAACCTAACCTAACCTAACCTAACCTAACCTAACCTAACCTAACCTAACCTAACCTAACCTAACCTAACCTAACCTAACCTAACCTAACCTAACCTAACCTAACCTAACCTAACCTAACCTAACCTAACCTAACCTAACCTAACCTAACCTAACCTAACCTAACCTAACCTAACCTAACCTAACCTAACCTAACCTAACCTAACCTAACCTAACCTAACCTAACCTAACCTAACCTAACCTAACCTAACCTAACCTAACCTAACCTAACCTAACCTAACCTAACCTAACCTAACCTAACCTAACCTAACCTAACCTAACCTAACCTAACCTAACCTAACCTAACCTAACCTAACCTAACCTAACCTAACCTAACCTAACCTAACCTAACCTAACCTAACCTAACCTAACCTAACCTAACCTAACCTAACCTAACCTAACCTAACCTAACCTAACCTAACCTAACCTAACCTAACCTAACCTAACCTAACCTAACCTAACCTAACCTAACCTAACCTAACCTAACCTAACCTAACCTAACCTAACCTAACCTAACCTAACCTAACCTAACCTAACCTAACCTAACCTAACCTAACCTAACCTAACCTAACCTAACCTAACCTAACCTAACCTAACCTAACCTAACCTAACCTAACCTAACCTAACCTAACCTAACCTAACCTAACCTAACCTAACCTAACCTAACCTAACCTAACCTAACCTAACCTAACCTAACCTAACCTAACCTAACCTAACCTAACCTAACCTAACCTAACCTAACCTAACCTAACCTAACCTAACCTAACCTAACCTAACCTAACCTAACCTAACCTAACCTAACCTAACCTAACCTAACCTAACCTAACCTAACCTAACCTAACCTAACCTAACCTAACCTAACCTAACCTAACCTAACCTAACCTAACCTAACCTAACCTAACCTAACCTAACCTAACCTAACCTAACCTAACCTAACCTAACCTAACCTAACCTAACCTAACCTAACCTAACCTAACCTAACCTAACCTAACCTAACCTAACCTAACCTAACCTAACCTAACCTAACCTAACCTAACCTAACCTAACCTAACCTAACCTAACCTAACCTAACCTAACCTAACCTAACCTAACCTAACCTAACCTAACCTAACCTAACCTAACCTAACCTAACCTAACCTAACCTAACCTAACCTAACCTAACCTAACCTAACCTAACCTAACCTAACCTAACCTAACCTAACCTAACCTAACCTAACCTAACCTAACCTAACCTAACCTAACCTAACCTAACCTAACCTAACCTAACCTAACCTAACCTAACCTAACCTAACCTAACCTAACCTAACCTAACCTAACCTAACCTAACCTAACCTAACCTAACCTAACCTAACCTAACCTAACCTAACCTAACCTAACCTAACCTAACCTAACCTAACCTAACCTAACCTAACCTAACCTAACCTAACCTAACCTAACCTAACCTAACCTAACCTAACCTAACCTAACCTAACCTAACCTAACCTAACCTAACCTAACCTAACCTAACCTAACCTAACCTAACCTAACCTAACCTAACCTAACCTAACCTAACCTAACCTAACCTAACCTAACCTAACCTAACCTAACCTAACCTAACCTAACCTAACCTAACCTAACCTAACCTAACCTAACCTAACCTAACCTAACCTAACCTAACCTAACCTAACCTAACCTAACCTAACCTAACCTAACCTAACCTAACCTAACCTAACCTAACCTAACCTAACCTAACCTAACCTAACCTAACCTAACCTAACCTAACCTAACCTAACCTAACCTAACCTAACCTAACCTAACCTAACCTAACCTAACCTAACCTAACCTAACCTAACCTAACCTAACCTAACCTAACCTAACCTAACCTAACCTAACCTAACCTAACCTAACCTAACCTAACCTAACCTAACCTAACCTAACCTAACCTAACCTAACCTAACCTAACCTAACCTAACCTAACCTAACCTAACCTAACCTAACCTAACCTAACCTAACCTAACCGGCAACCTGCATAGAATAAAACAATGTACTCTATGTGGGTACTCAACAAGAAGCGGACACATGCTACGACACCAGCGCGTAAAGCACAAAGGGCTGACAGAAGACAATGGGAAAAAAGTATTTGAAAAGTATGGGTCGTATGAATGTGAGAAACCTGCAACATACTGCCCACAACAGCACCTCCCCCCCATGTGGCTGGTGGAGGCTGTCACGGGCATAAACCCCAAATTTCTGGAAGCCCTACACACGGGCGTGATCAGAGATACAAGACAAAAGGATGAGGAAGAACACACGGAATAATGACAACATTAACAAACAACAACATTAACAAACCACAAGCGCATGACGCCACCAGAAAAGGACCTCCCGGAGTGGCAGGAGAATCAAATCAAATCAAATTGCTGCTCCACCTGCTCCACATGCTGCTGTCGACAGCAGGCTGACCCAATCTGCAAGGCCTGGCAAAGACAACGGCATCGATGATTATTCATTTCTATTTTTATTTTTATTTTCTATAAAAAAAAAAAAAAAAAAAAAAAAAAAAAAAAAAAAAAAAAAAAAAAAAAAAAAAAAAAAAAAAAAAAAAAAAAAAAAAAAAAAAAAAAAATTTTTGTACATAACCATAATCATACTCAGAGCTCCACGCTTGGGGGGGAAAAAATCACCACGACGCCGGGCGTCGACTCCCCACGCATAGCTGATCCTGGAAAGAAGAAGAAGAAGAAGAGAGAGAAGAGAAGAATTAGATTAAGACAGATAATGAATAGCAAAGTAACCATGAACATAGAATTTACTGCAAATGCTCCATGCTCCATGCATGGCCACTCCACGTACTCAAAAGATAAATTGTAAACGCTCCATGCCCCATACATAGACACTCCATGAACTTAGAGAAAAATAGACACACCAAAATAATTACTAGCATTGTATAAAGCAAACATAATTGTAGATTCAATAGTTAAACGATTGACCGCTCCATGAACATAGAATTTATAGTAAATGCTCCATGCTCCATCCATAGCCACTCTATAGCCATAAGCCACTCCACGAACTTAGAAGGAAAATTGCAAAATAACTGTAGATTTAATAGTTAAAAGCAAGACCGCTCCATGAACACACAGAATTTATTGTAAACGCTCCGCGCTCCATGCTCCATACATAGACACTCCATGAACTTAGGGAAAAAAAAAAAAAAAATTATTAGACACACCAAAATAATTACTAGCATAGAATAAAATAAACATAATTGTAGAGTTAATAGTTAAATGATTGACTGCTCCATGAACATAAAATTCATTGTAAACGCTCCATGCTCCATTCATAGCCACTCCACGAACTTAGAGAAAATTAGACACACCAAAATAATTACTAGCATTGTATAAAATAAACATAATAGTAGATTCAATAGTTAAATGATTGACCGCTCCATGAACATAGAATTTATAATAAATGCTCCATGCTCCATCCATAGCCACTCTATAGCCATAGCCACTCCACGAACTTGGAAGGAAAAGTGTAAAATAGCTGCAGATTTGATAGTTAAATTTAGGACCGCCCCATGAACATAGAATTTATAGCAAATGCTCCATGCTCCATCCATAGCCACTTTATAGCCATAAGCCACTCCACGAACTTAGAAGGAAAATTGTAAAATAACTGCAGATTTAATAGTCAAAAGCAAGACCGCTCCATTAACATAGAATTTATTGTAAACGCTCCATGCTCCACACATAGACACTCCATGAACTTAGAGAAAATTAGACACACCAAAATAATTACTAGCACTGTATAAAATAAACATAATTGTAGAGTTAGTTAATAGTTAAATGATTGACTGCTCCATGAACATAGAACTTATTGTAAATGCTCCATACTCTACTCCATTCATAGCCACTCCACGAACTTAGAGAAAATTAGACACACCAAAATAATTACTAGCATAGTATAAAATAAACATAATAGTAGATTCAATAGTTAAATAATTGACCGCTCCATGAACATAGAATTTATTGTAAATGCTCCATGCTCCATCCATAGCCACTCTATAGCCATAGCCACTCCACGAACTTAGGGGGAAAATTGTAAAATAGCTGCAGATTTAATAGTTAAATTTAGGACCGCCCCATGAACATAGAATTTATAGTAAATGCTCCATGCTCCACTCATAGCCACTCCACGAACTTAGAGAAAATTAGACACAACAAAATAATTACTAGCATTGTATAAAATAAACATAATAGTAGATTCAATAGTTAAGTGATTGACTGCTCCATGAACATAGAATTTATTGTAAACGCTCCATGCTCCATCCATAGCCACTTTATTGCCATAGCCACTTCACGAACTTAGAGGGAAAATTGTAAAATAGCTGTAGATATAATAGTTACACTTAAGACCGCTCCATGAACATAGAATTTATTGTAAATGCTCCATGCTCCATCCATATCCATAGCCATAGCCATTTAATAGCCATAGCCACTCCACGAACTTAGAAGGAAAAATTGTAAAATAGCTGCAGATATAATAGCGAAATTTAAGACCGCTCCATGAACATAGAATTTATTGTAAATGCTCCTTACTCCATCCATAGCCACTCTATAGCCAAAGCCACTCCACGAACTTAGATGGAAAATTGTAAAATAACTGTAGATATAATAGCGAAATCCAAGACCGTTCCATGAACACAGAAATTATTGTAAATGCTCCATGCTCCATCCATAGCCACTCCACGAACTTAGAGGAAAAATGTAAATGCTCCAGAATAATAGCCTTAGGAAATTAGACACACCAAAATAATTACTAGCATTGTATAATATAAAATAAACATAATTGTAGATTCAATAGTTAAATGTTTGACCGCTCCATGAACATAGAATTAATTGTAAATGCTCCATACTCCATCCATAGCCACTTTATAGTCATAGCCACTCCATGAACTTAGAAGGAAAATTGTAAAATAGCTGTA